>NC_135498.1:26942207-26949707 GCF_052857255.1 Amblyomma americanum
ACGTAATCTCGTTTCAATGCACGCACATCGAAAAACGACAGCATGCTACCAAATTTTTGCGCATCATTATTTTTAAAATGTTTGTTGTATTCGTATAAATAGGTTAAAGTGGGCGTGGTAACTATTTTTATCACCTATTAACACTTAGTCTGATTCGTTATTAAAAAAAAATAACGGCGGAATTGTGGCTGTAAATTACAGGTTTAATGAGTAAATATTGGTTTTGTGCCGGAAATTCGCTCGAATGGTTGATACCATGCGTGTTTGCTTCGAATGTTGGCTCTAAGAGCAGTCAACACTCAGCAGAATCGCTTCTAATAGGATGTGTTCAATGTCTTCCGCCTTCTGGGCTTTCACTCTTCTTTTTTATAAAGAAAGGAATGTGAAATATTTTGCATTGCGAAGAAAGTTAGGGGTGATCAGTTGGGTGGATGCGGAGGAATCGTGGCATCATTCTTCTTTCATTTACCAATCTATTACACTTGGGATTCTATTCAAATCTTGAATTCATTGTTCGTAACTCACAAAATTACTGCGATTATAATTAATTTCCAATTCCGACTACGCAACTACGCCAAACGTGTCACTTTTATAGATCGCGGCGAGTCTTAATACCAGTACCGGGGCAGTGGTGCAGCGGATAAGCAATAGGCGCCACTGCAATGGCGTGTAGCTGTTTCAAACACATCCACCGGTGTAGATTGCGAAACCCAGGTTGCTCTACCCGAGCCATACGAGAAGGAACAGCTCCCTCAAGCTTCAGTTTTGCGCATAGTTAGTTCTTCGGGAGGCTCACTATATTGTGCACGTAGCCCTGATGTTTTCTGAGTCATTTTCTTAGGTATTTTCAATATTGTTGAGTTATTCTTCGTACGGAGTCTTCCTCATCTTCCCTAGAAGTGAAGAGGGAAGAGAGGGGCAGGGGAATTGGGAGACAGTTGACAGGTGAAGAGAGGCAAATCCTCTTAAACACCGCCTTGCAGGTGTAGGCCTGACAGAGAAGGCGACACTGCCGGGCAGTTTTCGCCTTCATGGCACTCTTAATGCAATCGCATAAAAAAGCTTCGAAACTCCTCTTTCTGCAAAACGCACCAAAATTTGGTGTGCACACCAGCAGCGTCTATCCAGCTGCGTCCTAGTCTCTGCATGGGGCCGTGTAACACAGATAACTGAAACATACCCAACAGTTTTGGACAAAAACATTTTTAAAAAGGAAACCTTTTATGAACGCAGTTTTTTCATATATTGTAATATTTAGCTATAACAATCAACATATCCGCAGATCAGGCCAAAGGCGCTCGTGTGTTGCGCGAGGTCAGTGCACGATAAAGATTCCCAGGTGGGCGAAATTATTCTGGAGCCCTCCAATACGGCACCCCCCCTCTCTCTCTCTCTTCCTTCTTTCCTTCCTTGCTTGCTTGCTTCCTTCCTACCCTGCTTGCTTGCTTGCCTCAGGGCGCGCTTGAAGTGTCCACCGAGAAGTGACGAAGTTACTGCTCCACTTCCTTTCCAAAAAACACCTAGTGTCTGTTTGCTAAGATGAGAAAACATGGCAAGGATACGCGTTAGGATACGCGTTTTTTTGTCCGACGAATCCCCGCCGCGGTGGCTCAGTGGTTAGGGCGCTCGACTACTGATCCGGAGTTCCCGGGTTCGAACCCGACCGCGGCGGCTGCGTTTTTATTGAGGAAAAACGCCAAGGCGCCCGTGTGCTGTGCGATGTCAGTGCACGTTAAAGATCCCCAGGTGGTCGAAATTATTCCGGAGCCCTCCACTACGGCACCTATTCTTCCTTTCTTCTTTCACTTCCTCCTTTATCCCTTCCCTTACGGCGCGGTTCAGGTGTCCAAAGATATATGAGACAGATACTGCGCCATTTCCTTTCCCCAAAAAACCAATTATTTGTCCGACGAATAGATCGATAATTCAGCGCGCCTTTGGTATCGCCAACAGCCATCCTTATTTTTCTACAACGGCGAGCAAAAACTACTGCCCCGTTGGAAAGAGTGCATCGTCTATAGCAGGGACTGAATAAAGGTGGTGTTTAAAGGAATTTCTTCCCCCCCCCCCCCCCCCCGCCACCTGCCAACTGTCCCCTCTCCCCTCCGCCCTCTTTTTCCCTACTTGTAGGAAAGATGAGAGAGAGTCCGGACCATGATTGCGTCAGCAAAAGTTAATATAAGAAGCGGCAAGGAATAAAATTTTGTTAAGAATAGTATCAGTATCCAAATAGAATCAAAATTAGAATTGAATCAGAACTGAAATAGAAACGAAATTGAATATAAATAGAATTGGAATAGATTTTTGAGTTATACACAATAGAATCAGAAGTGTAAATAAAATCAGAATTTGTGTAGAATCAGAATTGAAATAGATTGGCGAGTGAAAGGAAGATGCTATCACATACCTCCGCATCAATACAATTGATCGTCAATCAATTTTTTTAAACTCCCCTCGAATTCGGCGCGCCGGAAAGGATAGAGGAAACAAATTTTATTCACGTACTAAATAAAGGTTGCGTTAAATAGATGGCTTAAGCCGCCACGGCTCGCATTGTCAGGTTCTCAAACAATTACGTCACCTGGGGCATAGACCTAACTTCTCCCCTCCCTCCTTACTGCTGGCGTCTGAATTTCCGAAGCCAGGAGTATCGCAGGTCGCCGTTTGAATTTGGAGCGTCAAGGCGGAGCACATCGCAGCAGAAACAATCTCGTCAGCGGTCTTATATCCGGACCAAAACTGTCAGGAACCAGCGATGTCCCAGAGAGTGAGCCGGTAAACAGCGCGCGAAAGCTAGAATTTTCCCGCGCTCAGGAAGCGGAACAAACAAGCCGGGATCGAAAACAGCGGAGCCAGCTTGCGTCACGGATGGTTGGTGGGCAGCGGCTGACGTCATAGTTCTCGCGTGACGAGATTGTGGGAGACATGTGGCCAAACACGCGTGGGCCATTTTCGCACACTCGGGCAAACAATAGAGCCGTGCTAATGGCGGTCCGTGGGCGCAAAGGCTGTTCATCATCGCTTTGTGGGGGCATCCGGAACAACCCGTGGACAAAAGGATATATATATATATATATATATATATATATATATATATATATATATATATATATATATATATATATATATATATATATATATATATATATATACACACACACACACACGCCCAGCCACTGGCCTTGAAAGTTGCAACGTCCAAATGCCACTGGATCCTTATCAACCCAGAATCTAATCTAAAGACCACAATGCTCTTTGAAAACAGTGTAAATTGTCTTAAACTGGTAAACTTTTTTGAATAATGCTTCCGAAAGCAGGCTTCTTTCCATTCCATATTCCTTCGCGCCATGGGAGGACACAAAATCTGGTAGCTTCTCGTTCCACGAACGTGAGTTAGGAAGCTATGCATCGACTAATTTATCAAGTTTTGGTCTTTAATAACTCTCTCTTAACCTTTGCTGTGCTCTGGACGCCAGGGTAAGAGCAATTTAATTGGGAGGCGGGACGAGCAAGGTTGGTAGTGCGCAAATGCGATTTCGAATTAGCGACGCTTTATATATGCGAGTCACCTTGCTCTGTCTTTTATTACCTTCACTATCTGTGAAAAATCTGTGCCTAAAAAAATACGAGGGAGATCTGCAGCAAATATAGTCCACTGCGTCTACAGCTTCTGTATGCTGAGCATGCCAAGTTTGCTTTAGTTCGAGCTGTTCGACGCAATGCGATCACGAGAAAGCTGAACCTGAGAAGTAGGGCGCTGAATAATTCAACGAAGTGTAGTGGCTACGTTGAAAACTGACTTCAAAACAAAAAGGAGAAATTTTCCAGCAACGCCCCTTCTGTCTCCCGTTTCTCAAGCAGGCTAGGAGTGGCCATTTCCATCGCCGCCGTACCTCACCCTTCTAATTTTCATTCTCACAGTCACGTTCATAGACATGTGAGAGCAGTTTGAAGCCGGTGGTCTCTTAGCGCAATGGAGTGGATTTTAAGTAGAGGTAAACAAAGAAGGGGCCGACAGAGAGTAAGGCGTGAAAATGAGATAAGGAAGTGTGAAGGAATAAGTTGTCGGAAGCTCCTTCAAAAATGATCTATAGACAATTGATTGATTTCTTATAGACTCTATTGCTTTCCTGTTGATGTTTACTTGTTTCTATTCATATCATGTAGACTGTCTCTAGACAAAAGTCTACTAAAAATGTATGGCCGTAAATCTATAGATTGTCTGTAGGTTTTTTGTATAATTTGTGTTGTCTGCAGTATACTGCACAAGATTTGTCTATACAAACTCTGTAGACTGACAGTCTCTCTGCCATGCACTGGGGCATCTAGACCTGCGCCCACTGACGGAAACGAATATTCTCACTGGCCGCGGTGGTCGTCGGCGGTGAAGGCCTCCAAGGCACTGCTCTGCTTTTTGAGGACTTCTGGCCTGCACGATAGGCTGTGACTTTACTGAACGGTGTGACTTTAATTTACTGCGACTGTCTTTCCTCCTTCATCTTTTTCTCCCCTCACCCCTTTCCCCCCGTGCAGGCTAGCAAACCGGCTATTCATCTGGTTAACCTCCTGCCTTTTCTCCTCCCCCCCCCCCCCCCCCACCTGTACAACAGACAAATCTCTATAGACTGTCTATATACTTATTTTACTCTATAGACTGTCTAAAGAAATTTTTTTAAGGGGCTGGTGTTGGAGATGCTTGATTGATGTTTAATGAAAGAGGCCTATGTGCTGGAGAGGGGGTAAATGGGCTGATGGTGGTGATGATGTTAAGATCACTGCTCGAGTTTCGTTCGGTCCTCACGTGAAAAAAGCAGAAACAAAAACAAAATGTACTACTATGACATTTTGGGATACAGATTCTGGAGCTTTTGTCTACTCTGTTATTATCACTGTGCCAGGTCGGAGCAGATAATCACTCGACACACAAACGCACCATCGCGCGTCGAAACACCTTTAAGGAAAAAAACAAATTTTTCACGATGGTAGCAAATGACCAACACGAATAAGAAAGATCAAACTCAGGTTGAAAAGGGACGTTTTTGACGTTAGAGCAAAGAAAGCTTGACTGTAGGAATAGGACAGCATTAGCACTGAGAACAGCATTGAAAAAAAAATCTTAGTAGCGGCGTTGTCGCTTCCACGGGCCATTAAAGGTCGTCGCTTTGTACAGTTTGCCAGTGACAATAATGGAACGCCGAGAGACAATGAGAGATCGAGGCGTGTCGGCAGAAAATAGCGGCAAACTATGGGTCCCGCGCAGAGAAGGCACGGGAAGGCGGAGGAGAACGGGGGAGGGCTTCACCCGAAGACTGAGCAAGCGACAACGAGGGAAGTTCGGCACTATAGTTCCCGAGCAAGCAGTGTGCGGGCTAGTGCCGGCCCCTTTTCCGTCGCTAATGAGGCTACTGGACCCTTTGTCGGCAGGTGCCGTCGACTTTGCATAGGCGTGCACCCCTTGATGAGAATCCGGAGACAATGGCCGAGCATAATGCACTCGGGGGGGTAAGCGACCCTGCCTCCTCACAACCCTTACACTTCCTCTCTCAAAAGCTCCGCCAGTTTTCAAAATGTTTCGAGCCAACGCGGTTCCAGTGTTTGCGCGTGTGCGTGTGTTTGGGGGGAGGGAGAGGAAGAGGGGAGCGGGAGTTTTAGAAATTCCTGTAGGCTCCAGTGACCGCAGCATTTCTCGTAATGGACGAAATGTGATTCCACTGAATGGACTGTGCGCTGTGACGAATATGACGACATCATCGCGCGTGGCAACTGCGTTCATAAGCGCTCTAAACGCAGCAAGCCTTCATAATTGACGTAACGAGCTCTTTTTTATGTTTGTTTTTTCTCAGCACTCTTCAGAGCTAGGAGCCGTAAAGTTTAAGGGGTTCAATGTCCCAAAGCGACTCAGGCTATGAGAGATACAGTAGTGAAAATCTCCGGATATTTCCACCACCTGGGGTTCTTTAACGTGCACTGACATCGCACAGTACACGGGCCTCTAGAATTTCGCCCTCCATCGAAATTCGACCGCCGCGGCCGACATCTAGAAGCAGTTTCTCCGATGGTCACAATAGGTATGGCTTGGAGAGGCAACAGAATGTGCTCCGCAGTCTTGTATTTTCCGTATATCACAACGTTTCTTCTCCTCTCCTATTGTTGCGCCCCTCAGACAAAGGTTAGCCCCGCCTTTGATAAAGAATCCTCGATATATGGCTGTCAACAACGACACCGCAGACAACAGCTGCCAGTTCTAAACAGGAAAAACAACCAATAGGGAAATTAATCATTACAGCTAGAATACGGCATGCGGACATTCAATGAGTCGTTTGTTGTTTTTAAGGTTTCATCAGCGAAATTATGCAGCGAAGAAACCCTCGTAAGAAGCGTCCAAGGGCGTAACGCCATTCAAAATAGTACTCTCGCTATATCAGGTGGCGAAGCGGAGAGCATACCCTAGGACGCCATGGGGAGTGCTTCACGTAGCTACACCACGCACCAGTGGTGATCGTGGACCGGCCTCACCAATGTTGGCTTAACAGCGATAACTGTTAATGCTAAGAGAACCCAAATGAGGGGCGTTGGCCTAGGCGGCCACACAGCGGGAGGAGGGAGGAGGAGAGAAATAAAATAGGAAAATAATTTTTTATGGCGTTTCTTTTGCTATTTACAGCAGCAGAGGATTTCGGTGCATCTTGTCTTGTATCCCATTCTTTTTATTCGGGTTTGGCCATTGGAGAGGCAGCCGCTGACTAGAAGAATTCTGTTTTCGCGCAAGAGATGAATTTATCGTTGCATACGAATGCGTGCATCTTTTCGGGGAAGTAGGTGCATATCTACGCTTGCTTCCCATATAGATACAAAGCTTAACAAGGGCGGTCTTTCTCTTCGCTGGGAGCATGCCTAAATTCTTATGATACTTTTTTTTCAAAGCATACTGAGATTTCCTTAAGCAACAAGGCAACGACGACAACAACAACAACAATTAAATACTAGAGGCAAGAAAATTTCTAGGAACCGCATGTTAACGCCGGCCTTTGGAGCCTATATTTTGTGTTTCTGACTTGATGATCACTCGCTGCCTGCACATTTAATTGTCCTTGTTTTCGACGCGAAGCCTTGATTGTGCCCTAGAATTGATAGCTAGAAACAAAAAGTAATTTAAGAATGAGACTTCAAGGAAAAAAAAAACTTATTTGCAACGGTATCTAGCTTGCTGGTAGTAGACCTTTTCGATAGGTTCTGCTGCGAGTTTGGACAGCGGTAACGCCTATCCATGCCCGCATACCAGTAAAATTCTCAACGAGTGCAACTAATGCCTATGCAGCTGATATTAAATGCAACTTCTACTTCAGATAAAGCATCCTAGCATGAACGCTGTGCTCATTCGTCGCCCTAACAAGCAGGCCTAGAGTGTTTCCGCTCTTCGGTTTCTCTTTTATTTGAGCTAGATGACGTGCTCTAACGTCATGTCAACTACTAGGCCAACTTAACGCATCAGTAACAAGC